>NC_138210.1:11318428-11320928 GCF_964194415.1 Vipera berus | reverse complement strand
CAGGCAGAAATGCAGACAGGGAGACAGAAATGGAATATTGGATAGATAGATGATAGATAGATAGATAGATAGATAGATAGATAGATAGATAGATAGACAGACAGACAGACACATACATGATTGCTAGATAGATAGATAGATAGATAGATAGATAGATAGATAGACAGAGAGAGAGAGAGAGAGAGAGAGAGAGAGAGAGAGAGAGAGAGAGAGAGAGAGAGAGAGAGACAGGCAGAGATGCATTATTGGAAAGATGATAGATGGACAGATTATGGAGCGAGAGAGAGAGAAAGGCAAAGAGATGATTTATTGATAGATAGATGATTGATAGATAGATAGATAGATAGATAGATAGATAGATAGATAGATAGATAGATAGATAGATAGATAGATAGATAGATAGATAGGTAGATAGGTAGATAGATATAGAGTGAAAGGCAGACAGAGATGGATAGATAGATAGATAGATAGATAGATAGATAGATAGACAGACAGACAGACAGACAGACAGACAGACAGACAGACAGACAGACAGACAGACAGATAGATAGATAGATAGATGAAGGGAGAGAGAGCGACAGGCAGACAGAGAGTAATTACTGAATAGATGGATAGATAGATAGATAGATAGATAGATAGATAGATAGATAGATAGATAGATAGATAGATAGATAGATAGATAGATAGATAGATAGATAGATAGATAGATAGAAACAGGCAGAAATGCAGACAGGCAGAAAGAGATGGATTAATGGATAGATAAATAATAGATAGAGAAAGGCAGAAAGATGGATTAATGGATAGATACATAGAGAGACAGACAGATAGATAGATGATAGATATAGAGTGAAAGGCAGACAGAGATGGATTAATGGATAGATACATAGATAGATAGATAGATAGATAGATAGATAGATAGATAGATAGATAGATAGATAGATAGATAGATAGGTAGATAGATATAGAGTGAAAGGCAGACAGAGATGGATAGATAGATAGATAGATAGACAGACAGACAGACAGACAGACAGACAGACAGACAGACAGACAGACAGATAGATAGATAGATAGATGAAGGGAGAGAGAGCGACAGGCAGACAGAGAGTAATTACTGAATAGATGGATAGATAGATAGATAGATAGATAGATAGATAGATAGATAGATAGATAGATAGATAGATAGATAGATAGATAGATAGATAGATAGATGGATGGAGAGAGAGCGACAGGCAGACAGAGATTAATTAATGAATAGATGGATAGATAGATAGATAGATAGATAGATAGATAGATAGATAGATAGATAGATAGATAGATAGATAGATAGATAGATAGATAGATAGATAGATAGATAGATAGAAACAGGCAGAAATGCAGACAGGCAGAAAGAGATGGATTAATGGATAGATAAATAATAGATAGAGAAAGGCAGAAAGATGGATTAATGGATAGATACATAGAGAGACAGACAGATAGATAGATGATAGATATAGAGTGAAAGGCAGACAGAGATGGATTAATGGATAGATAGATAGATAGATAGATAGATAGATAGATAGATAGATAGATAGATAGATAGACAGACACATACATGATAGATAGATAGATAGATAGATAGATAGATAGATAGATAGATAGATAGATAGATAGATAATTAGATAGATTGATAAATAGATAGATAGATAGATAGATAGATAGATAGATAGATAGATAGATAGATAGATAGATAGATAGATAGACAGAGAGAGAGAGAGAGAGAGAGAGGTAGAGAGACAGGCAGAGATGCACTATTGGAAAGATGATAGATGGACAGATTATGGAGCGAGAGAGAGAGAAAGGCAAAGAGATGATTTATTGATAGATAGATGATTCATAGATAGATAGATAGATAGATAGATAGATAGATAGATAGATAGATAGATAGATAGATATAGAGTGAAAGGCAGACAGAGATGGATTAATGGATAGTTAGTTAGATAGATAGATAGATAGACAGACAGACACATACATGATCGATAGATAGATAGATAGATAGATAGAAAGATTGATAGATAGATAGATAGATAGACAGACGGACAGACAGACAGATAGATGATAGATAGATAGATAGATAGAAACAGTTAGAAATGTAGACAGGCAGACAGAGAATGATTAATCGATAGATAGATTATAAATATAAATATAAATATAGATAGATAGATAGATAGATAGACAGACAGACAGACAGACAGACACATACATGATAGATAGATAGATAGATAGATAGATAGATAGATAGATAGATAGATAGATAGAAACAGGCAGAAATGCAGACAGGCAGACAGAGATGGATTAATCGATAGATAGATGATAGATAGATAGATAGATAGATAGATAGATAGATAGATAGATAGATAGACAGACAGACAGACAGACAGACACATACATGATAGATAGATAGATACATAGATAGATAGATAGATAGATAGATAGATAGATAGATAGATAGATAGATAGATAG
>NC_138210.1:11310928-11313428 GCF_964194415.1 Vipera berus | reverse complement strand
TTATTGATAGATAGATGATTCATAGATAGATAGATAGATAGATAGATAGATAGATAGATAGATAGATAGATAGATAGATAGATATAGAGTGAAAGGCAGACAGAGATGGATTAATGGATAGTTAGTTAGATAGATAGATAGATAGACAGACAGACACATACATGATCGATAGATAGATAGATAGATAGATAGAAAGATTGATAGATAGATAGATAGATAGACAGACGGACAGACAGACAGATAGATGATAGATAGATAGATAGATAGAAACAGTTAGAAATGTAGACAGGCAGACAGAGAATGATTAATCGATAGATAGATTATAAATATAAATATAAATATAGATAGATAGATAGATAGATAGACAGACAGACAGACAGACAGACACATACATGATAGATAGATAGATAGATAGATAGATAGATAGATAGATAGATAGATAGATAGATAGATAGATAGATAGATGGATGGATGGACGGATGGATGGATGGATGGATTAATGGATTGAAGGATGGATGGATGGACGGATAGATAGATACATAGACAGATATAGAGTGAAAGTCAGACAGAGATGGATTAATGTATAGAAGGATAGATAGATAGA
This sequence comes from Vipera berus, assembly GCF_964194415.1. NCBI lineage: Eukaryota > Metazoa > Chordata > Lepidosauria > Squamata > Viperidae > Vipera > Vipera berus. The sequence continues at coordinate 11,312,824 of NC_138210.1, read as the reverse complement.
TAGATAGATAGATAGATAGATAGATAGATAGATAGATAGATAGATAGATAGATAGATAGACAGAGAGAGAGAGAGAGAGAGGTAGAGAGACAGGCAGAGATGCATTATTGGAAAAATGATAGATGGACAGATTATGGAGCGAGAGAGAGAGAAAGGCAAAGAGATGATTTATTGATAGATAGATGATAGATAGATAGATAGATAGATAGATAGATAGATAGATAGATAGACAGACAGACAGACAGACAGACAGACAGATAGATGATAGATAGATAGATAGATAGATAGATAGATAGATAGATAGATAGATAGATAGATAGATAGATAGATATGGATTAATGGATAGATAAATAATAGATAGAGACAGGCAGACAGATGGATGAATGTATAGATAGATAGATAGAAAGATAGATAGATAGATAGATAGATAGACAGACACATACATGATTGCTAGATAGATAGATAGATAGATAGATAGATAGACAGACAGACAGACAGACAGACAGACAGACAGACAGACAGACAGACAGATAGATAGATAGATAGATGGAGGGAGAGAGAGCGACAGGCAGACAGAGATTAATTAATGAATAGATAGATAGATAGATAGATAGATAGATAGATAGATAGATAGATAGATAGATAGATAGATAGATAGATAGATATGGATTAATGGATAGATAAATAGTAGATAGAGACAGGCAGACAGATGGATGAATGTATAGATAGATAGATAGATAGATAGATAGATAGATAGATAGATAGACAGACAGACAGACAGAAACATACATGATTGCTAGATAGATAGATAGATAGATAGATAGATAGATAGATAGATAGATAGATAGATAGATAGATAGATAGATAGATAGATAGAAACAGGCAGAAATGCAGACAGGCAGAAAGAGATGGATTAATGGATAGATAAATAATAGATAGAGAAAGGCAGAAAGATGGATTAATGGATAGATACATAGAGAGACAGACAGATAGATGATAGATATAGAGTGACAGGCAGACAGAGATGGATTAATGGATAGTTAGATAGATAGATAGATAAATAATAGATAGATAAAGGCAGAAAGATGGATTAATGGATTGGTACATAGAGAGACAGAAAGATAGATAGATAGATATAGAGTGAAAGACAGACAGAGATGGATTAATGGATAGATAGATAGATAGATAGATAGATAGATAGATAGATAGATAGATAGACAGACAGACAGACACATACATGATTGCTAGATAGATAGATAGATAGATAGATAGATAGATAGATAGATAGATAGATAGACAGACAGACAGATAGATAGATGGAGGGAGAGAGAGCGACAGGCAGACAGAGATTAATTAATGAATAGATGGATAGATAGATAGATAGATAGATAGATAGATAGATAGATAGATAGATAGATAGACAGAGAGAGAGAGAGAGAGAGAGAGAGAGAGAGAGAGAGGTAGAGAGACAGGTAGAGATGCATTATTGGAAAGATGATAGATGGACAGATTATGGAGCGAGAGAGAGAGAAAGGCAAAGAGATGATTTATTGATAGATAGATGATAGATAGATAGATAGATAGATAGATAGATAGATAGATAGATAGATAGATAGATAGATATAGAGTGAAAGGCAGACAGAGATGGATAGATAGATAGATAGATAGACAGACAGACAGACAGACAGACAGACAGACAGACAGACAGACAGACAGACAGACAGACAGACAGATAGATAGATAGATAGATAGATAGATGAAGGGAGAGAGAGCGACAGGCAGACAGAGAGTAATTACTGAATAGATGGATAGATAGATAGATAGATAGATAGATAGATAGATAGATAGACAGACACATACATGATTGCTAGATAGATAGATAGATAGATAGATAGA
>NC_138210.1:11298428-11300928 GCF_964194415.1 Vipera berus | reverse complement strand
AAGCCTCCGAGTGGTCTTCAAGGGCAGCCCCATGTAGAGAGCGTTACAGTAGTCCAAACGGGAGGTCACAAGCGCATGAGTGACTGTGCGTAGGGCGTCTCGGTCCAGATAGGGACGCAACTGGCGCACCAGGCGAACCTGTGCAAAAGCCCCCCTGGTCACGGCTCCTATGTGATCTTCAAAATTGAGCCGTGAATCCAGGAGGACGCCCAAGTTGCGAGCCCTATCAACGGGGGGTAACACCTCACCCCCCATCATTAGAGGTGGAATAACATGGTTATCCCGAGACGCCGATATGCACAGCCACTCAGTCTTGGCGGGATTGAGACGAAGCCTGTTTCTCCCCATCCAGACCTGAACCGCCTCCAGGCACCGGGACATCACGGAGAGGGCATCACTGGGTTGGTTCGGGGTGGAAAGAAAAAGTTGGGTATCATCAGCGTACTGGTGATACCCCACCCCAAAACCACGAATGATCTCGCCCAGCGGCTTCATGTAGATGTTGAACAGGAGAGGTGAGAGAACCGACCCCTGAGGAACTCCACAAATGAGAGACCTCGGGGCGGATCTCTGCCCCCCTGTCAACACCGACTGCGAACGGCCCCGGAGGTAGGAGGAGAACCACCGTAAAACGGTGCCTCCCACTCCCAACCCCCTGAGACGCCGCAGCAGGATACCATGGTCGATGGTATCGAAAGCCGCTGAGAGATCTAATAGGACCAGGACAGAGGAGCAACCCCTGTCCCTAGCCCTCCAGAGATCATTCACCAGTGCGACCAATGCCGTCTCCGTGCTGTGTCCGGGCCTGAAGCCCGATTGGTACGGGTCCAGATAATCAGTTTCCTCCAGGAACAGAGGGAGCTGATGCGCCACCACACTCTCAACAACCTTCGCCAGAAAGCGAAGGTTGGAGACTGGACGATAGTTGTTTAAAACAGCCGGGTCCAAAGCAGGCTTCTTGAGGAGGGGTCTCACCACCGCCTCCTTCAAGGCGGCAGGGAAGACACCCTCCTTCAAAGAAGAAGTTATTACTGCATGGAACCAGCCTCGTGTTCCCTCCCGAGCTGCATAAGCTAGCCAGGAGGGGCACGGATCCAACAAACAGGTGGTGGAGCTCAGTCTCCCCATGATCCTGTCCACATCATCAGGGGAAACAGGGTCGAACTCAGTCCAGATAACATGCTCAAGACCGCCTGATTCCTCCACATCAGACTCTGCCCAGTCAGAGTCCAAGCCGGTCCGGATCCGAGTGATTTTGTCCGTCAGATGATGACTGAACTCCTCGGCTCGTCCCTGCAAGGGATCCTCTCTCACCTCCTGGTTAAGGAGGGAGCGAGTCACCCTAAACAGGGCGGCCGGGCGATTATCTGCGGATGCGACAAGGGCGGCAAAGTAGTTAGACTTCGCCGTCCTTATCGCCGCAAGATAAGACCTTATAAAGGTTCTTAACTGCAATCGGTCGGATTCGGATCGGCTGGATCTCCAACCGCTCTCTAGACCTCGTCTCCGACGCTTCATCTCCCGGAGCTCCACAGAGAACCATGGGGCCCAACGGGATCTGCGCCGAGTCAGAGGTCGCATGGGTACAACGCAGTCGAGTGCCCTGGTGGCAGCCGTTTCCCAGGCCTCCACCAGAGCATCGACTGGGCTGTGGGTAAGGGTGATAGGTATCGGCCCAAGCGCCCTCTGGAACCGGTCCGGGTCCATTAGGCGCCTGGGGCGGAACCACCTGGTCGGTTCCGCCGCCCAGCGGCGGGGGATGGCATGACGGAAAACCAGCCTCAGGAGGTAATGATCTGACCATGACAGAGGGGTGATAGATGGAGAACCCCCTCCCAGATCATCCAACCACTGTCCAGACAGGAACACCAGGTCGAGAGTATGATCCCCCTCGTGAGTAGGGCCCTCAATAACCTGGGTCAGGCCCATGGCTGTCATGGAAGCCATGAACTCCCGAGCTAACTCCGACGACCCCCCCAGTGATGGCAGGTTGAAGTCACCCAGGACTATAAGCCTGGGGAACTCCACCGCCAACCCTGAGAGGGTGTCGAGCAGCTCAGGCAGGGCTGTTGCCACACAGCTGGGCGCCAGGTATGTGAGCAACAAGCCCAACTGAACCCGAGGACCACATCTCAAGAGGAGGGATTCACTCCCGGCCATCTGGACAATGGTGGCCTCCCGGGGACACAAGGTCTCCCGAATAACCACTGCCACCCCACCACCCCTGCCCTGAGCCCGTGGCTGGTGCAGCACCCGGAAACCTGGCGGGCATAACTCGGTGAGAGGCACCCCTCCCTCCGAACCCAACCAAGTTTCCGTGATGCACGCTAGATCCGCACATTCCTCCTCGATCAGATCACGGATGAGGGGAGCTTTGTTGACTACGGATCTAGCGTTAAAGTAGACCAACCTGAGCTCAGGGGCCTGATCACCCTCATCCCCGGGTAAGAGGGTGCTAACTGAAGGGTCGGAGCGCGCCACCGCTCGGAGATAGCGGGGG
>NC_138210.1:11275928-11278428 GCF_964194415.1 Vipera berus | reverse complement strand
AACCCAAGAGACGGCTCTACACATGGACATCACCAGATGGTCAACACAGAAATCAGATTGACTATATGCTCTGCAGCCAAAGATGGAGAAGCTCTATACAGTCAGTAAAAACAAGACCAGGAGCTGACTGTGGCTCAGACCATGAGCTTCTCCTTGCAAAGTTTAGGCTTAAACTGAAGAAAGTAGGGAAAAGCACTAGGCCACTCAGGTATGAATTAAATCATATCCCTGTTGAATATACAGTAGAGGTGACAAATAGATTTAAGGAATTAGATCTGATAGACAGAGTGCCTGAAGAACTATGGACAGAGGTTCGCGACATTGTACAACAGGTAGCAACCAAAACCATCCCAAAGAAAAAGAAATGCAAGAAAGCAAAATGGCTGTCTGAGGAAGCTTTGCAAATAGCTGAGGAAAGGAGGGAAGCGAAAGGCAAGGGAGAAAAAGAAAGATACACCCAATTGAATGCAGAATTCCAGAGAATAGCTAGAAGAGATAAGAATGCCTTCTTAAATGAACAGTGCAAAGAAATAGAAGAAAATAATAGAATAGGGAGGATCAGAGATCTTTTCAAGAAAATTGGAGAAATGAAGGGAACGTTTAATGCAAAAATGGGCATGATAAAGGACCAAAATGGCAGGGACCTAACAGAGGCAGAAGAGATTAAGAAGAGGTGGCAAAATTACACAGAAGAACTATACAAGAATGAGCTTAACGTCCCTGATAATCACAATGAGGTGGTCACTGACCTCGAGCCAGACATCCTAGAATGTGAAGTGAAGTGGGCCTTAGAAAAGCTGAGCAACAACAAAGCTAGTGGAAGTGACAGTATTCCAGCTGAGCTATTCAAAATCTTAAAAGACAATGCAGTAAAAGTGCTACACTCAATTTGCCAGCAAATTTGGAAAACTCAACAATGGCCACAGGATTGGAAAAGATCAGTTTACATTCCAATTCCAAAGAAAGGCAGTGCCAAAGAATGTTCAAACTATCGCACCATTGCACTCATTTCTCATGCTAGTAAAGTCATGCTTAAAATCCTACAAGCTAGACTTCAGCAGTATGTGGATCGAGAACTACCAGAAGTGCAGGCAGGATTTCGAAGAGGCAGAGGAACTAGAGATCAAATTGCCAACATACGCTGGATCATGGAGAAAGCTAGGGAGTTCCAGAAAAACATCTACTTCTGCTTCATTGACTATGCTAAAGCCTTTGATTGTGTGGATCATAACAAACTGTGGCAAGTTCTTAAAGAGATGGGAGTACCAGACCATCTTATTTGTCTCTTGAGAAACCTATATGCGGGTCAAGAAGCAACAGTGAGAACTGGACACGGAACCACTGATTGGTTCAAAATTGGGAAAGGAGTCCGGCAAGGCTGTATACTGTCGCCCTGCCTATTTAACTTATATGCAGAGCACATCATGAGAAAGGCAGGGCTAGATGAATCAAAAGTTGGAATTAAGATTGCCGGAAGAAATATCAACAACCTAAGATACGCAGATGATACCACTCTAATGGCAGAAAGTGAAGAAGAACTAAAGAGCCTCTTGTTGCAGGTGAAGAAGGAGAGTGCAAAACTTGGGTTGAAACTTAACATTAAGAAAACCAAGATCATGGCATCTGGCCCTCTCAATTCCTGGCAAATAGATGGGGAAGAAATGGAGGTAGTGACAGATTTTATTTTCCTGGGCTCCAAGATCACTGCAGATGGGGACTGTAGCCAAGAAATTAAAAGACGCTTGCTCCTGGGGAGGAAAGCCATGGCAAATCTAGACAGCACACTAAAAAGCAGAGACATCACCCTGTCAACAAAAGTGCGTATAGTCAAGGCTATGGTCTTCCCAGTTGCAACGTATGGCAGTGAAAGTTGGACCATAAGAAAGGCTGAGCGCCAAAGAATTGAGGCCTTTGAACTGTGGTGCTGGAGAAGACTCCTGCGAGTCTCTTGGACCGCAAGGCGATCAAACCGGTCAGTCCTAGAGGAGATCAATCCTGACTGCTCTTTAGAAGGCCAGATCCTGAAGCTAAAACTCAAGTACTTTGGCCACCTAATGAGAAGGAAGGACTCACTGGAGAAGAGCCTAATGCTGGGAAAGATCGAGGGCAATAGAAGAAGGGGACGACAGAGAATGAGGTGGCTGGATGGAGTCACTGAAGCAGTAGGCGTGAGCTTAAATGGACTCCAGAAGATGGTAGAGGACAGGAAGGCCTGGAGGAATGTTGTCCATAGGGTCGCGATGGGTCGGACACGACTTCGCAGCTAACAACAACAACAACATAGAGAGACAGAAAGATAGATAGATAGATATAGAGTGAAAGGCAGACAGAGATGGATTAATGGATAGATAGATAGATAGATAGATAGATAGATAGATAGATAGATAGATAGATAGACAGACAGACACATACATGATAGATAGATAGATAGATAGATAGATAGATAGATAGATAGATAGATGATGGATGGATGGACGGACGGATGGATGGACGGATAGAT
>NC_138210.1:11238428-11240928 GCF_964194415.1 Vipera berus | reverse complement strand
GATAGATAGATAGATAGATAGATAGACAGACAGATAGATAGATAGATGGAGGGAGAGAGAGCGACAGGCAGACAGAGATTAATTAATGAATAGATAGATAGATTGATAGATAGATAGATAGATAGATAGATAGATAGATAGATAGATAGATAGATAGATAGATAGATAGATAGATAGATAGATAGATAGAAACAGGCAGAAATGCAGACAGGCAGAAAGAGATGGATTAATGGATAGATAAATAATATATAGAGAAAGGCAGAAAGATGGATTAATGGATAGATACATAGAGAGACAGACAGATAGATGATAGATATAGAGTGACAGGCAGACAGAGATGGATTAATGGATAGTTAGATAGATAGATAGATAGATAGATAAATAATAGATAGAGAAAGGCAGAAAGATGGATTAATGGATAGATACATAGAGAGACAGAAAGATAGATAGATAGATATAGAGTGAAAGGCAGACAGAGATGGATTAATGGATAGATAGATAGATAGATAGATAGATAGATAGATAGATAGATAGACAGACACATACATGATAGATAGATAGATAGATAGATAGATAGATAGATAGATAGATAGATGATGGATGGATGGATGGATGGATGGACGGATGGATGGATGGACGGATAGATAGATACTTAGACAGATATAGAGTGAAAGTCAGACAGAGATGGATTAATGTATAGATAGAAGGATAAATAGATAGATAGATAGATAGATAGATAGATAGATAGATAGATAGATAGATAGATAGATAGATAGATAGATAGATAGATAGACAGAGAGAGAGAGAGAGAGAGGTAGAGAGACAGGCAGAGATGCATTATTGGAAAGATGATAGATGGACAGATTATGGAGCGAGAGAGAGAGAAAGGCAAAGAGATGATTTATTGATAGATAAATGATAGATAGATAGATAGATAGATAGATAGATAGATAGATAGATAGATAGATAGATAGATAGATAGATAAAGAGTGAAAGGCAGACAGAGATGGATAGATAGATAGATAGATAGACAGACAGACAGACAGACAGACAGACAGACAGACAGACAGACAGACAGATAGATAGATAGATGAAGGGAGAGAGAGCGACAGGCAGACAGAGAGTAATTAATGAATAGATGGATAGATAGATAGATAGATAGATAGATAGATAGATAGATAGATAGATAGATAGATAGATAGATAGATAGATAGATAGATAGATAGATAGATAGAAAATGGCAGAAATGCAGACAGGCAGAAAGAGATGGATTAATGGATAGATAGATGATAGATAGATAGATAGATAGATAGATAGATAGATAGATAGATAGATAGATAGATAGATAGACAGACAGACAGATAGATGATAGATAGATAGATAGATAGATAGATAGATAGACAGACAGACAGACAGACAGACAGATAGATGATAGATAGATACATAGATAGATAGATAGATAGATAGATAGATAGATAGATAGATAGATAGATAGATAGACAGACAGATAGACAGATAGATAGATATGGATTAATGGATAGATAAATAATAGGTAGAGACAGGCAGACAGAGATTAATTAATGAATAGATGGATAGATAGATATAGATAGATAGATAGATAGATAGATAGATAGATAGATAGATAGATAGATAGATAGATAGATAGATAGATAGATAGATAGATAGAAACAGGCAGAAATGCAGACAGGCAGAAAGAGATGGATTAATGGATAGATAAATAATAGATAGAGAAAGGCAGAAAGATGGATTAATGGATAGATACATAGAGAGACAGACAGATAGATAGATAGATATAGAGTGAAAGGCAGACAGAGATGGATTAATGGATAGTTAGATAGATAGATAGATAGACAGACAGACACATAGATGATAGATAGATAGATAGATAGATAGATAGATAGATAGATAGATAGATAGATACATAGTTAGATAGATAGATAGATAGATAGATAGATAGATAGATAGATAGATGATAGATAGATAGATAGATAGATGGATGGATGGATGGATGGATGGATGGATGGATGGATGGATGGACGGATGGATGGATGGACGGATAGATAGATACATAGACAGATATAGAGTGAAAGGCAGACAGAGATGGATTAATGTATAGATAGAAGGATAAATAGATAGATAGATAGATAGATAGATAGATAGATAGATAGATAGATAGATAGATAGATAGATAGATAGATAGATAGATGAAGGGAGAGAGAGCGACAGGCAGACAGAGAGTAATTACTGAATAGATGGATAGATAGATAGATAGATAGATAGATAGATAGATAGATAGATAGATAGATAGATAGATAGATAGATAGATAAACAGATAGATGATAGATAGATAGATAAATAGACACAGGCAGAAATGCAGACAGGGAGACAGAAATGGAATATTGGATAGATAGATGATAGATAGATAGATAGATAGATAGATAGATAGATAGATAGATAGATAGATAGATAGACAGAGAGA
>NC_138210.1:11148428-11150928 GCF_964194415.1 Vipera berus | reverse complement strand
TCTTCTTCACTTTCTGCCATTAGAGTGGTATCATCTGCGTATCTTAGGTTGTTGATATTTCTTCCAGCAATCTTAATTCCAACTTTTGATTCATCTAGCCCTGCCTTTCTCATGATGTGCTCTGCATATAAGTTAAATAGGCAGGGCGACAGTATACAGCCTTGCCGGACTCCTTTCCCAATTTTGAACCAATCAGTGGTTCCGTGTCCAGTTCTCACTGTTGCTTCTTGACCCGCATATAGGTTTCTCAAGAGACAAATAAGATGGTCTGGTACTCCCATCTCTTTAAGAACTTGCCACAGTTTGTTATGATCCACACAATCAAAGGCTTTAGCATAGTCAATGAAGCAGAAGTAGATGTTTTTCTGGAACTCCCTAGCTTTCTCCATGATCCAGCGTATGTTGGCAATTTGATCTCTAGTTCCTCTGCCTCTTCGAAATCCTGCCTGCACTTCTGGTAGTTCTCGATCCACATACTGCTGAAGTCTAGCTTGTAGGATTTTAAGCATGACTTTACTAGCATGAGAAATGAGTGCAATGGTGCGATAGTTTGAACATTCTTTGGCACTGCCTTTCTTTGGAATTGGAATGTAAACTGATCTTTTCCAATCCTGTGGCCATTGTTGAGTTTTCCAAATTTGCTGGCAAATTGAGTGTAGCACTTTTACTGCATTGTCTTTTAAGATTTTGAATAGCTCAGCTGGAATACTGTCACTTCCACTAGCTTTGTTGTTGCTCAGCTTTTCTAAGGCCCACTTCACTTCACATTCTAGGATGTCTGGCTCGAGGTCAGTGACCACCTCATTGTGATTATCAGGGACGTTAAGCTCATTCTTGTATAGTTCTTCTGTGTAATTTTGCCACCTCTTCTTAATCTCTTCTGCCTCTGTTAGGTCCCTGCCATTTTGGTCCTTTATCATGCCCATTTTTGCATTAAACGTTCCCTTCATTTCTCCAATTTTCTTGAAAAGATCTCTGGTCCTCCCTATTCTATTATTTTCTTCTATTTCTTTGCACTGTTCATTTAAGAAGGCATTCTTATCTCTTCTAGCTATTCTCTGGAATTCTGCATTCAATTGGGTGTATCTTTCTTTTTCTCCCTTGCCTTTCGCTTCCCTCCTTTCCTCAGCTATTTGCAAAGCTTCCTCAGACAGCCATTTTGCTTTCTTGCATTTCTTTTTCTTTGGGATGGTTTTGGTTGCTACCTGTTGTACAATGTCGCGAACCTCTGTCCATAGTTCTTCAGGCACTCTGTCTATCAGATCTAATTCCTTAAATCTATTTGTCACCTCTACTGTATATTCAACAGGGATATGATTTAATTCATACCTGAGTGGCCTAGTGCTTTTCCCTACTTTCTTCAGTTTAAGCCTAAACTTTGCAAGGAGAAGCTCATGGTCTGAGCCACAGTCAGCTCCTGGTCTTGTTTTTACTGACTGTATAGAGCTTCTCCATCTTTGGCTGCAGAGCATATAGTCAATCTGATTTCTGTGTTGACCATCTGGTGATGTCCATGTGTAGAGCCGTCTCTTGGGTTGTTGGAAAAGAGTGTTTGCTATGACCATTGTATTCTCTTGACAGAATTCTATCAGCCTGTGCCCTGCTTCATTTTGCACTCCAAGGCCAAACTTGCCTGTTATTCCAGTTATCTTTTGGCTTCCTACTTTAGCATTCCAATCCCCCATGATGATAAGAACATCATTTTTTGGTGTTAGTTCTATAAGGTGCTGTAGTGCTTCATAGAACTGGTCAATTTCATCCTCTTCAGCACTGGTGGTTGGGGCATAGACCTGGACTACTGTGATATTGAATGGTTTGCCTTGGATTCGAACTGAGATCATTCTGTCATTTTGAGGATTGTATCCCAGTATTGCTTTTCCTACTCTTTTATTGACTATGAAGGCTACTCCATTTCTTCTGAAGGATTCTTGCCCACAGTAGTATACCTGATGGTCATCTGAATTAAATTCACCCATTCCTGTCCATTTTAGTTCGCTGATACCTAAGATGTCAATGTTCAGTCTTGTCATCTCTTGTTTGACCACATCCAGTTTTCCATGATTCATGGATCTTACATTCCAGGTTCCTATGGAGAAAAAATCTTTACAGCATCGGACTTTCCTTTCACCACCAGACATATCCACAGCTGAGCGTCCTTTCGGCTTTGGCCCAGTCGCTTCATTCTTTCTGGCGCTACTAGTACTAGCCCTCTGCTCTTCCCCAGTAGCATATTGGACACCTTCCGACCTGAGGGGCTCATCTTCCAGCGTCATATCGTTTTGCCTTTTGGTACTGTCCATAGGGTTTTCATGGCAAAGATACTGGAGTGGTTTGCCATTTCCTTCTCCAGTGGATCACGTTTTGTCAGAACTCTCTGCTATGACCTGTCCGTCTTGGGTGGCCCTGCACGGCATAGCTCATAGCTTCATTGAATTACGCAAGCCCCTTCGCCACGACAAGGCAGTAATCCATGAAGGGGATAGATAGATAGATAGATAGA
>NC_138210.1:11130928-11133428 GCF_964194415.1 Vipera berus | reverse complement strand
TTCGAAATCCTGCCTGCACTTCTGGTAGTTCTCGATCCACATACTGCTGAAGTCTAGCTTGTAGGATTTTAAGCATGACTTTACTAGCATGAGAAATGAGTGCAATGGTGCGATAGTTTGAACATTCTTTGGCACTGCCTTTCTTTGGAATTGGAATGTAAACTGATCTTTTCCAATCCTGTGGCCATTGTTGAGTTTTCCAAATTTGCTGGCAAATTGAGTGTAGCACTTTTACTGCATTGTCTTTTAAGATTTTGAATAGCTCAGCTGGAATACTGTCACTTCCACTAGCTTTGTTGTTGCTCAGCTTTTCTAAGGCCCACTTCACTTCACATTCTAGGATGTCTGGCTCGAGGTCAGTGACCACCTCATTGTGATTATCAGGGACGTTAAGCTCATTCTTGTATAGTTCTTCTGTGTAATTTTGCCACCTCTTCTTAATCTCTTCTGCCTCTGTTAGGTCCCTGCCATTTTGGTCCTTTATCATGCCCATTTTTGCATTAAACGTTCCCTTCATTTCTCCAATTTTCTTGAAAAGATCTCTGGTCCTCCCTATTCTATTATTTTCTTCTATTTCTTTGCACTGTTCATTTAAGAAGGCATTCTTATCTCTTCTAGCTATTCTCTGGAATTCTGCATTCAATTGGGTGTATCTTTCTTTTTCTCCCTTGCCTTTCGCTTCCCTCCTTTCCTCAGCTATTTGCAAAGCTTCCTCAGACAGCCATTTTGCTTTCTTGCATTTCTTTTTCTTTGGGATGGTTTTGGTTGCTACCTGTTGTACAATGTCGCGAACCTCTGTCCATAGTTCTTCAGGCACTCTGTCTATCAGATCTAATTCCTTAAATCTATTTGTCACCTCTACTGTATATTCAACAGGGATATGATTTAATTCATACCTGAGTGGCCTAGTGCTTTTCCCTACTTTCTTCAGTTTAAGCCTAAACTTTGCAAGGAGAAGCTCATGGTCTGAGCCACAGTCAGCTCCTGGTCTTGTTTTTACTGACTGTATAGAGCTTCTCCATCTTTGGCTGCAGAGCATATAGTCAATCTGATTTCTGTGTTGACCATCTGGTGATGTCCATGTGTAGAGCCGTCTCTTGGGTTGTTGGAAAAGAGTGTTTGCTATGACCATTGTATTCTCTTGACAGAATTCTATCAGCCTGTGCCCTGCTTCATTTTGCACTCCAAGGCCAAACTTGCCTGTTATTCCAGTTATCTTTTGGCTTCCTACTTTAGCATTCCAATCCCCCATGATGATAAGAACATCATTTTTTGGTGTTAGTTCTATAAGGTGCTGTAGTGCTTCATAGAACTGGTCAATTTCATCCTCTTCAGCACTGGTGGTTGGGGCATAGACCTGGACTACTGTGATATTGAATGGTTTGCCTTGGATTCGAACTGAGATCATTCTGTCATTTTGAGGATTGTATCCCAGTATTGCTTTTCCTACTCTTTTATTGACTATGAAGGCTACTCCATTTCTTCTGAAGGATTCTTGCCCACAGTAGTATACCTGATGGTCATCTGAATTAAATTCACCCATTCCTGTCCATTTTAGTTCGCTGATACCTAAGATGTCAATGTTCAGTCTTGTCATCTCTTGTTTGACCACGTCCAGTTTTCCATGATTCATGGATCTTACATTCCAGGTTCCTATGGAGAAAAAATCTTTACAGCATCGGACTTTCCTTTCACCACCAGACATATCCACAGCTGAGCGTCCTTTCGGCTTTGGCCCAGTCGCTTCATTCTTTCTGGCGCTACTAGTACTAGCCCTCTGCTCTTCCCCAGTAGCATATTGGACACCTTCCGACCTGAGGGGCTCATCTTCCAGCGTCATATCGTTTTGCCTTTTGGTACTGTCCATAGGGTTTTCATGGCAAAGATACTGGAGTGGTTTGCCATTTCCTTCTCCAGTGGATCACGTTTTGTCAGAACTCTCTGCTATGACCTGTCCGTCTTGGGTGGCCCTGCACGGCATAGCTCATAGCTTCATTGAATTACGCAAGCCCCTTCGCCACGACAAGGCAGTAATCCATGAAGGGGATAGATAGATAGATAGATAGATAGATAGATAGATAGATAGATAGATAGATAGATAGATAGATAGACAGACAGACAGACAGACAGACAGACAGACAGACAGATAGACAGATTATTCACAAATAATGATAGATAGATAGATAGATAGATAGATAGATAGATAGATAGATAGATAGATAGATAGACAAAAAGACAGACATATAGATAGATAGATAGATAGATAGATAGATAGATAGATAGATAGATAGATAGATAGATAGATAGATAGATAGATAGATAGATAGATAGATAGAAACAGGCAGAAATGCAGACAGGCAGAAAGAGATGGATTAATGGATAGATAGATGATAGATAGATAGATAGATAGATAGATAGATAGATAGATAGATAGATAGATAGATAGACAGACAGACAGACAGACTGACAGACAGACAGATAGATGATAGATTGATAGATA
>NC_138210.1:11065928-11068428 GCF_964194415.1 Vipera berus | reverse complement strand
ATGAATAATGAGAGAGACAGAGAAATAGATAGATAATGCATAAATAAATATAGAGAGACATGCAGAGATAGATAGATAGATAGATAGACAGATTGATAGATAGACAGACAGACATTAATAATGACAGAGAGGCAGTGATAGATAGATAGATAGATAGATAGATAGATAGATAGATAGATAGATAGATAGATAGACAGACAGACAGACAGACAAATAATTCCTAAACGATAGATAGATAGATAGATAGATAGATAGATAGATAGATAGATAGATAGATAGATAGATCTATCTATCTATCTAATGATAGATAGATAGATAGATAGATAGATAGATAGATAGATGATAGATAGATAGATAGATAGATAGATAGATAGATAGATAGATAGATAGATAGATAGATAGATAGATAGATAGACAAACAGACATATAGACAAATTATTCACAAATAATGATTGATAGGTAGATAGATAGATAGATAGATAGATAGATAGATAGATAGATAGATAGATAGATAGACAGACAGACAGACAGACAAATAATTCCTAAATGATAGATAGATAGATAGATAGATAGATAGATAGATAGATAGATAGATAGACAGACAAACAGACAGACAGACAGACAGACAAATGATTCATAAATAATGATAGATAGATAGATGATAGATAGATAGATAGATAGATAGATAGATAGATAGATAGATAGATAGATAGATAGATTGATAGATAGACAGACATTAATAATGATAGAGAGGCAGTGATAGATAGATAGATAGATAGATAGATAGACAGACAGACAGACAGACAGACAGACAGACAGACAGATAGATAGATAGATAGATAGATAGATAGATAGACAGACAGACAGACAGACAGACAGACAGACAGATAGACAGATTATTCACAAATAATGATAGATAGATAGATAGATAGATAGATAGATAGGTAGATAGATAGATAGATAGATAGATAGATAGATAGATAGATAGATAGATAGATAGATAGATAGATAGATAGATAGATTGATAGATAGACAAACAGACATATAGACAAATTATTCACAAATAATGATTGATAGGTAGATAGATAGATAGATAGATAGATAGATAGATAGATAGATAGATAGATAGACAGACAGACAGACAGATAGATAGACAGATTATTCACAAATAATGATAGATAGATAGATAGATGATAGATAGATAGATAGATAGATAGATAGATAGATAGATAGATAGATAGATAGATAGATAGATAGATAGATGATAGATAGATAGATAAATAGATAGACAAATGATTCATAAATAATGATAGAGAGACAGGGATAGGTAGATAGATAGATAGATAGATAGATAGATAGATAGATAGATAGATAGATAGATAGACAGACAGACAGACAGACAGACAGACAGACAGACAGACAGACAGACAGACAAATGATTCATAAATAATGATAGATAGATAGATAGATAGATAGATAGATAGATAGATAGATAGATAGATAGATAGATAGATAGATAGATAGACAGATTGATAGATAGATAGACAGACATTAATAATGATAGAGAGGCAGTGATAGATAGATAGATAGATAGATAGATAGATAGATAGATAGATAGATAGATAGATAGACAGACAGACAGACAGACAGACAAATGATTCATAAATAATGATAGATAGATAGACAGATAGACAGATAGATAGATAGATAGATAGATAGATAGATAGATAGATAGATAGATAGAGAGATAGAGAGAGAGAGAGAGAGAGAGATAGATAGATAGATAGATAGATAGACAGACAGACAGACAGACAGACAGACAGACAGACAGACAGACAGATAGACAGATTATTCACAAATAATGATAGATAGATAGATAGATAGATAGATAGATAGATGATAGATAGATAGATAGATAGATACATAGATAGATAGATAGATAGACAAACAGTTGTTGTTGTTAGCTGCGAAGTCGTGTCCGACCCATCGCGACCCTATGGACAACATTCCTCCAGGCCTTCCTGTCCTCTACCATCTTCTGGAGTCCATTTAAGCTCGCGCCTACTGCTTCAGTGACTCCATCCAGCCACCTCATTCTCTGTCGTCCCCTTCTTCTATTGCCCTCGATCTTTCCCAGCATTAGGCTCTTCTCCAGTGAGTCCTTCCTTCTCATTAGGTGGCCAAAGTACTTGAGTTTTAGCTTCAGAATCTGGCCTTCTAAAGAGCAGTCAGGATTGATCTCCTCTAGGACTGACCGGTTTGATCGCCTTGCAGTCCAAGGGACTCGCAGGAGTCTTCTCCAGCACCATAGTTCAAAGGCCTCAATTCTTTGGCGCTCAGCCTTTCTTATGGTCCAACTTTCACTGCCATACATTGCAACTGGGAAGACCATAGCCTTGACTATACGCACTTTTGTTGACAGGGTGATGTCTCTGCTTTTTAGTGTGCTGTCTAGATTTGCCATGGCTTTCCTCCCCAGGAGCAAGCGTCTTTTAATTTC
>NC_138210.1:11020928-11023428 GCF_964194415.1 Vipera berus | reverse complement strand
TCACAAATAATGATAGATAGATAGATAGATAGATAGATAGATAGATAGATAGATAGATAGATAGATAGATAGATAGATAGATAGATAGATAGATAGATAGACAGACAGACAGACAGACAGACAGATAGACAGATTATTCACAAATAATGATAGATAGATAGATAGATAGATAGATAGATAGATAGATAGATAGATAGATAGATAGATAGATAGATAGATAGATAGATAGATAGACAGACAGACATATAGACAAATTATTCACAAATAATGATTGATAGGTAGATAGATAGATAGATAGATAGATAGATAGATAGATAGATAGATAGATAGATAGATAGATGATAGATAGATAGATACATAGATAGATAGATAGATAGATAGATAGATAGATAGATAAATAGATAGACAAATGATTCATGAATAATGATAGAGAGACAGGGATAGATAGATAGATAGATAGATAGATAGATAGATAGATAGACAGACAGACAGACATATAGACAAATTATTCACAAATAATGATTGATAGGTAGATAGATAGATAGATAGATAGATAGATAGATAGATAGATAGATAGATAGATAGATAGACAGACAGACAGACAGACAGACAGACAGATAGACAGATTATTCACAAATAATGATAGATAGATAGGTAGGTAGATAGATAGATAGATAGATAGATAGATAGATAGATAGATAGATAGATAGATAGATAGATAGATAGACAGACAAACAGACATATAGACAAATTATTCACAAATAATGATTGATAGGTAGATAGATAGATAGATAGATAGATAGATAGATAGATAGATAGATAGATAGATAGATAGATAGATAGATTGATAGATAGATAGATAGATAGATAGATAGACAGACAGACAGACAGACAGACAGATAAATAGACAGATTATTCAAAAATAATGATAGATAGATAGATAGATAGATAGATAGATAGATAGATAGATAGATAGATAGATAGATAGAATGATAGACAGACAGACAAACATATAGACAAATTATTCACAAATAATGATTGATAGGTAGATAGATAGATAGATAGATAGATAGATAGATAGATAGATAGATAGATAGATAGATAGACAAATGATTCATGAATAATGATAGAGAGACAGGGATAGATAGATAGATAGATAGATAGATAGATAGACAAACAGACATATAGACAAATTATTCACAAATAATGATAGATAGATAGATAGATAGATAGATAGATAGATAGATAGATAGATAGATAGATAGATAGATAGATAGATAGATAGATAGATAGATAGACAGACAGACAGACAGACAGACAGATAGACAGATTATTCACAAATAATGATAGATAGATAGATAGATAGATAGATAGATAGATAGATAGATAGATAGATAGATAGATAGATAGATAGATAGATAGATAGATAGATAGATAGACAGACAGATAGATAGACAGATTATTCACAAATAATGATAGATAGATAGATAGATAGATAGATAGATAGATAGATAGATAGATAGATAGATAGATAGATAGATAGATAGATAGATAGATAGACAGACAGACAGACATATAGACAAATTATTCACAAATAATGATTGATAGGTAGATAGATAGATAGATAGATAGATAGATAGATAGATAGATAGATAGATAGATAGATAGATAGATAGATAGACAAATGATTCATGAATAATGATAGAGAGACAGGGATAGATAGATAGATAGATAGATAGATAGATAGATAGATAGATAGACAAACAGACATATAGACAAATTATTCACAAATAATGATTGATAGGTAGATAGATAGATAGATAGATAGATAGATAGATAGATAGATAGATAGATAGATAGATAGATAGATAGATAGATAGATAGATAGATAGATCGATCGATCGATCGATAGATAGATAGATAGATAGATAGATAGATAGACAGACATACAAATGATTCATGAATAATGAGAGAGACAGAGAAATAGATAGATAATGCATAAATAAATATAGAGAGACATGCAGAGATAGATAGATAGATAGACAGATTGATAGACAGACAGACAGACATTAATAATGACAGAGAGGCAGTGATAGATAGATAGATAGATAGATAGATAGATAGATAGATAGATAGATAGATAGATAGATAGATAGATAGATAGATAGACAGACAGACAGACAAATAATTCCTAAATGATAGATAGATAGATAGATAGATAGATAGATAGATAGATAGATAGATAGATAGATAGATAGATAGATAGGCATTAATAATGATAGAGAGGCAGTGATAGATAGATAGATAGATAGATAGATAGATAGATAGATAGATAGATAGATAGATAGACAGACAGACAGACAGACAGACAAATAATTCCTAAATGATAGATAGATAGATAGATAGATAGATAGATAGATAGATAGATAGATTGATAGATAGATAGATAGACAGATTGATAGATAGATAGACAGACATTAATAATGATAGAGAGGCAGTG
>NC_138210.1:10975928-10978428 GCF_964194415.1 Vipera berus | reverse complement strand
ATAGATAGATAGACAGACATATAGACAAATTATTCACAAATAATGATAGATAGATAGATAGATAGATAGATAGATAGATAGATAGATAGATAGAAAGAAAGATAGATAATGCAAAAATAACTATAGAGAGACATGCAGACATAGATAGATAGATAGATAGATAGATAGATAGATAGATAATTATAATGATAGAGAGAGAGAGGCAGTGATAGATAGATAGATAGATAGATAGATAGATAGATAGATAGATAGATAGATAGATAGATAGATAGATAGATAATTATAATGATAGAGAGAGAGAGACAGTGATAGATAGATAGATAGATAGATAGATAGATAGATAGATAGATAGATAGATAGATAGATAGATAGATAGATAGATAGATAGATAGAAAGATAGATAAATAGATAGACAAATGATTCATGAATAATGATAGAGAGACAGGGATAGATAGATAGATAGATAGATAGATAGATAGATAGACAAACAGACATATAGACAAATTATTCACAAATAATGATTGATAGGTAGATAGATAGATAGATAGATAGATAGATAGATAGATAGATAGATAGATAGATAGATAGATAGATAGACAAATGATTCATGAATAATGATAGAGAGACAGGGATAGATAGATAGATAGATAGATAGATAGATAGATAGATAGATAGATAGACAAACAGACATATAGACAAATTATTCACAAATAATGATAGATAGATAGATAGATAGATAGATAGATAGATAGATAGAAAGATAGATAATGCAAAAATAACTATAGAGAGACATGCAGACATAGATAGATAGATAGATAGATAGATAGATAGATCGATAGATAGATAGATAGATAGATAGATAATTATAATGATAGAGAGAGAGAGGCAGTGATAGATAGATAGATAGATAGATAGATAGATAGATAGATAGATAGATAGATAGATAGATAGATAATTATAATGATAGAGAGAGAGAGACAGTGATAGATAGATAGATAGATAGATAGATAGATAGATAGATAGATAGATAGATGATAGATAGATAGATAGATAGATAGATAGATAGATAGATAGATAGACAGACAGACAGATAGATAGACAGACAGATAGATAGACAGATTATTCACAAATAATGATAGATAGATAGATAGATAGATAGATAGATAGATAGATAGATAGATAGATAGATAGATAGATGATAGATAGATAGATAGATAGATAGACAAATGATTCATGAATAATGATAGAGAGACAGGGATAGATAGATAGATAGATAGATAGATAGATAGATAGATAGATAGATAGATAGATAGACAAACAGACATATAGACAAATTATTCACAAATAATGATAGATAGATAGATAGATAGATAGATAGATAGATAGATAGATAGATAGATAGATAGATAGAAAGATAGATAATGCAAAAATAACTATAGAGAGACATGCAGACATAGATAGATAGATAGATAGATAGATAGATAGATAGATAGATAGATAGATAATTATAGTGATAGAGAGAGAGAGGCAGTGATAGAGTGATAGATAGATAGATAGATAGATAGATAGATAGATAGATAGATAGATAATTATAATGATAGAGAGAGAGAGACAGTGATAGATAGATAGATAGATAGATAGATAGATAGATAGATAGATAGATAGATAGATAGATAGACAGACAGACAGATAGATAGACAGATTATTCACAAATAATGATAGATAGATAGATAGATAGATAGATAGATAGATAGATAGATAGATAGATAGATAGATAGATAGATAGATAGATAGATAGATAGACAGACAGACATATAGACAAATTATTCACAAATAATGATTGATAGGTAGATAGATAGATAGATAGATAGATAGATAGATAGATAGATAGATAGATAGATAGATAGATAGATAGATAGATAGATAGAAAGATAGATAAATAGATAGACAAATGATTCATGAATAATGATAGAGAGACAGGGATAGATAGATAGATAGATAGATAGATAGATAGATAGATAGATAGATAGACAGACATACATACAAATGATTCATGAATAATGAGAGAGACAGAGAAATAGATAGATAATGCATAAATAAATATAGAGAGACATGCAGAGATAGATAGATAGATAGACAGATTGATAGATAGACAGACAGACATTAATAATGACAGAGAGGCAGTGATAGATAGATAGATAGATAGATAGATAGATAGATAGATAGATAGATAGATAGATAGATAGTTAGATAGACAGACAGACAGACAGACAGACAAATAATTCCTAAATGATAGATAGATAGATAGATAGATAGATAGATAGATAGATAGATAGATAGATAGATAGGCATTAATAATGATAGAGAGGCAGTGATAGATAGATAGATAGATAGATAGATAGATAGATAGATAGATAGATAGATAGACAGACAGACAGACAGACAAATAATTCCTAAATGATAGATAGATAGATAGATAGATAGATAGATAGATAGATAG
>NC_138210.1:10953428-10958428 GCF_964194415.1 Vipera berus | reverse complement strand
TAGATAGATAGATAGATAGATAGATAGATAGATAGATAGATAGACAAACAGACATATAGACAAATTATTCACAAATAATGATTGATAGGTAGATAGATAGATAGATAGATAGATAGATAGATAGATAGATAGATAGATAGATAGATAGACAGACAGACATACAAATGATTCATGAATAATGAGAGAGACAGAGAAATAGATAGATAATGCATAAATAAATATAGAGAGACATGCAGAGATAGATAGATAGATAGACAGATTGATAGATAGACAGACAGACATTAATAATGACAGAGAGGCAGTGATAGATAGATAGATAGTGTTAGAGATTAAACTTGATTTGGGTGACAATATTATATAATGGAGTAAAAGCACCTTTAAGGAGTTAAACGGTCTAAGGGTGTGGCTGTAATTATTCCACATAAAAGAGAGTTAGATGTTACACGTAGTTGCTCTTGTATATGTGTTTGATGTTAGTGTTTGGATACCTCTTGTTCTCTTGTTTGCTAACTTGATATTTATTCTCTCAAGAATCAACTGCTTGCTACAGTGTATATTGTTTTTGATATTGATAAGCAGCTTTTGTATTTTGATACTATGTTTTTTATGGACTGACTTTTATGTGCATGATATTGGATTGATACTTGGACTATTTCTTACTGTGTTTCTTTTTGTTGTCTGAGTAAAAATAAGTTATAAAACTCGTGTTAGTGCATTACTGTTTGCCTAAAAGTCCCAGTACAACTTCCACTGTGTATTAATAATACTCTGTTAAACAAACCATTTTTTCAACAACATATTATAACAATGGTTATGGGCCCAGATCCAGTGTGGTGCTGAGGACAGGCACAGTATTGTATTTATATTTCCTAACTGAGTTTTCAAATTCAGACAATGGCACAAGGACTATTCAATCCATTCTGCATTACCCAGCTTAATGGGTCAAACTACGTATCCTGGTCTACACGATGTAGTTTGCTATTGCAAAATCAAGGTCTTTGGAAAATAGTCCATAATCCTCCTGATGTAACTGCCTGGGATCCAACTAATGAAGAAGATAACAAGAAGATTGTAGACTTCAATAAAGACAATGATAAGGCTTTATCTATTATTGGGCTAACATTAGGAGACCAACAGCTAGTCCATGTGCGTGGAGAAGAGTCTGCTGCTAAATGTTGGGCTAAGTTGAAAAAGATTTTTGTTCGGGACAGTGTTGGTGCTCATATAAATCTTACCAGAAAGCTATTTAGAGCTAGACTGGAAAAGAATGGCGATATGTTAGCTCACCTTAACTTTATAAAAGCAACTTTGTTGGAACTGCAAGAAAAAGAACTTATTTTCTCAGAGCTTCACCAGGTTTACATCATTTTATCATCATTGGATGAGAGCTACGATGCCTTTGTATCGTCCTTGGAGGTTTTGTCCAAAGAAGACCTAACTGTTTCTTCAATAACTGGAAGGTTGTTGGAAGAATCAAGATGTCGTATGGAGAGGAAACAGTTGAGAGAGCCGTTGCAACAGGAAATAAAGAAGACTGAATCTGCTTATATTTTAAGGAAATGCTTTAATTGTGGGTTAAAGGGACATATTGCTAAGTTTTGTCAGAATAGTAATTGTCAGAGAAAGGAAAGCCATAGAAAGAATAAAAAGCTGATTAATGTAGCTGTAGCTAATAGAACTACTAATAACCACAATTGGTGGGTGGTAGATAGTGGAGCTACACACTGTATTTCAAAAATAAAAAGGGATTTTGAGAATATAAGGTCTAGTAAAAAATATATTTCTATGGCTAATGGCTGGAGAGTCAAGGTCTCTGGAGAGGGTAAGGTTTACTGTTCATTTTTAAAACAATATTTGGAAATGCTATATGTTCCCAGATGTGATTATAATCTATTATCAGTTAAGGCATTATTGGAAGCAGGTTTTAAAGTTACTTTCCAAGGGGAGGAATGTCTTATTCAAAAGAATGAAGTGAACTTAATAGCTAATATGAAAGACGGTTTGTTTGTAATTAGCAATGATCCTATTATAATGGCTACTACTTGTACAAATCAAAAACCACATGATGAATGTATTCATTTATTACATAGAAGATTGGGTCATGTGAATTTTAATACACTAAAAAGAACTGTAGCTTTGTCTAATGGGTTTAAGTTAAAGGCTTGTAAGAAATATCTGCAGTGTAACGTATGTGGTAGAGAAAAGAGCAGGGCAGCACCAGCTAATAGGTTAGATGGATTTAAAACCACAACTCCATTAGAACTGGTATTTATGGATTTGATAGGTCCTATGAAACCCAGTTTAGGGGGTGCTTGCTACATATTAAATATTCTAGACCATTATAGCAGATATGGGTTCTGTTATCTCCTTACGTCAAAAACTGAAACTATACAAACAATATCTAATTGGCTCAAGTTTGTACAAAGGAAAACTCAGTTAAATGTAAAAACCATAATAACAGACAATGGAACTGAGTTTGTTAATAAACAGTTTAATGAGCTGTTAGTTTCAGAGGGAATAGAGCATAGACGTACAGCTCCTTATAGACCTCAGCATAATGCATTTGTTGAACGGAGGGGCCAAACATTGCAAGCTATGATTAGATCTATGATTGAAGATTCTGGTTTACCTGATAGCTTATGGGGAGAAGCAGCAAAATGTGCTAATCATATTTTAAATAATGTGGTTAGTTCAGCTACAGGTAAAATTCCTTATACCTTATGGTATAAGAGAAAACCAAATCTTAGTTATATTCACACATTTGGGACACCTGCTTGGGTACATATTCCAAGTTCAATAAGAAATAAAGGAGAACATAGAGCTAAACAATTATTTTTTGTTGGCTATGAGTTAAACCATAAGTCTTATCGGTTCTGGGAGAAAGGTACTAAAAACATTTATTGTAGTTCTAGCGCTGTTTTTCAAGAACAGTCAGGCTGGGAAAGGGTAGAAGATATTGTATATATTCCTCAACAAGATTTAACTAACTCCTCAAATGAAAGTGATAAAGAAGAGGAGGAACCTGCTAGAGAGATCAAACAAGAACCACTGATAGTGGAGACAGGAGAGGAAGAAGATAATAATGTAAATGTACCTATAAGTCCAATAATTCTCAGAAGGTCTAACAGGGAAAGACGACAGCCTGATCGTTTCGAGGCAGGTTTAATTTGTCAAATAGACATTGAACCTTCTAATGTTGAAGAAATAAAAATGTATCCTGAGAATGAAAGAAAGAATTGGAAAGTAGCTATGGATAAAGAAATAAAGTCTTTGCAAGATCTTAATGTTTATCAAGAGGTTAAAATACCTAAAACAGAAAAGTTAATTGGATGTAAATGGGTTTTTAAACTGAAAGAAAGTGTTACAGGAGAGGTAATACATAAAGCAAGATTAGTTGCTCAAGGATTTGCACAGAATAATAGTGATTATGATGAAGTATTTTCCCCAACGTTAAGAGCTTCCACTCTTAGGGCTGCTTTAGTTTGGGCAGCAAATAAGAATTATAGTATAAAACATGTAGATATTGAAACTGCTTATTTGCATGCAACATTAAACCATGATATATATATGAAAGTTCCATCAGGAATAGAAAGTAAGGTAGGGTACTGTTGGAAACTGAATAAGAGTTTGTATGGTTTAAAACAGTCAGGTTATGAGTGGAATAGATGTTTAGTAGAAGAGTTAAATAGTTTGGGATTTAAAGCTAGTATTGCAGATCCTTGTTTATTTATAAAACAGCAAAATAGTGAATTATCATTGTTATTATTATTCACTGATGATATTGCTATTATAGCAAAAGATGAAACAGAAACTGAAAGAATAATTTCAGGGTTAAAAAGAAAATTTAGAGTAAAAGATCTAGGAGCTATTAGTCATTATCTAGGGCTGGATATTGTCAGGACTAGTAAAGGATTTAAATTGTCTCAAGCTAAGAAAATTAATGGTTTGCTGAAACGTTATAATATGGAAAACTGTAAACCAGTAAAAACACCTATGGTTCAAGGTTTTGAAAGTTCAGCAGATAACAGCAATGTCTTTGATAAAAAGATATATCAATCATTAATAGGCAGCTTGATGTATTTATGTAACTGGTCAAGACCTGATATAGCATTTACAGTTAATCATTTAGCTAGATATTGTGAGAATCCTACAACCAGATGTTGGCAAGGTGCGAAAAGAGTTTTAAGATATTTGAAGCACCCCATACATTATTCTTTATATCTAGAGCCAACAAAGGAATTGGAACTAAAAGCATTTGCAGATGCTAGTTTTGCATCTGATACTGTAACCAGGAAATCCACTTCAGGATTGGTTGTATTATTGGGAAACGCTTTAGTAGGATGGAGGTCTAACAGACAGAAGCATATAAGCTTATCAACAACTGAATCCGAATTTTCTTGTTTATCTTTATTATGTACTGAGCTATTGGTATGGAAACAATTATTGTTTGATATGGGTTTAAATTGTAATGAACCAATAAAAGTGTATGAAGACAATCAAGCAGCTATAAAATTAGCAACTAATGCTGCAGTGAAAACTAGATCAAAACATACGGATCTACGGTATCTAAATGTCAGACAATGTGTTAAAGATAATTTGATTAAACTGGAATATTGTGCAACTGAAGATAATATTGCTGACCAGTTTACTAAAGCTCAGGGTGCTATAAAGCATAAATCTGTTTGTGATATGTGTAATTTGAGATTGTAAAAATATATGTATAATATGCCACCCAAAAGGGGAGATTGTTAGAGATTAAACTTGATTTGGGTGACAATATTATATAATGGAGTAAAAGCACCTTTAAGGAGTTAAACGGTCTAAGGGTGTGGCTGTAATTATTCCACATAAAAGAGAGTTAGATGTTACACGTAGTTGCTCTTGTATATGTGTTTGATGTTAGTGTTTGGATACCTCTTGTTCTCTTGTTTGCTAACTTGATATTTATTCTCTCAAGAATCAACTGCTTGCTACAGTGTATATTGTTTTTGATATTGGTA
>NC_138210.1:10940928-10948428 GCF_964194415.1 Vipera berus | reverse complement strand
ACTCCCCTCCGCCCTGTGCGTTCCCACAGAGAGGGCCTCCTCAGGGTGCCTCCGGTAAGGGAATGCCGACTGGTGGCCCCCAGGGGGAGAGCCTTCTCTGTGGGCGCTCCGGCACTATGGAATCAACTGCCGGTGGAGCTCCGGATGACATCAGACCTCCGAACCTTCCGTCGCGGCCTGAAGACCCACTTATTCGAATTAGCTGGTCTGGCCTGAAGGGGGAATATGGGCTTTTAAAATTGTTGTTTTATTATTGTATTATTGTTTTATTTGGGCTTTGGTTTAATCTTATTTTAACTTTTGTATCGTAATTTATATATGCCCTGTGAACCGCCCTGAGTCCCTAGGGAGAAGGGCGGTATATAAATTAAATAAAACTAAACTAAACTAGATAGATAGATAGATAGATAGATAGATAGATAGATAGATAGATAGATAGATAGATAGACAAACAGACATATAGACAAATTATTCACAAATAATGATTGATAGGTAGATAGATAGATAGATAGATAGATAGATAGATAGATAGATAGATAGATAGATAGATAGACAAACAGACATATAGACAAATTATTCACAAATAATGATTGATAGGTAGATAGATAGATAGATAGATAGATAGATAGATAGATAGATAGATAGATAGATAGATAGATAGATAGACAGACAGACATACATATGATTCATGAATAATGAGAGAGACAGAGAAATAGATAGATAATGCATAAATAAATATAGAGAGACATGCAGAGATAGATAGATAGATAGACAGATTGATAGATAGACAGACAGACATTAATAATGACAGAGAGGCAGTGATAGATAGATAGATAGATAGATAGATAGATAGATAGATAGATAGATAGATAGATAGATAGATAGACAGACAGACAAATAATTCCTAAATGATTTTGTTGTTAGCTGCGAAGTCGTGTCCGACCCATCGCGACCCTATGGACAACATTCCTCCAGGCCTTCCTGTCCTCTACCATCTTCTGGAGTCCATTTAAGCTCACGCCTACTGCTTCAGTGACTCCATCCAGCCACCTCATTCTCTGTCGTCCCCTTCTTCTATTGCCCTCGATCTTTCCCAGCATTAGGCTCTTCTCCAGTGAGTCCTTCCTTCTCATTAGGTGGCCAAAGTATTTGAGTTTTAGCTTCAGGATCTGGCCTTCTAAAGAGCAGTCAGGGTTGATCTCCTCTAGGACTGACCGGTTTGATCGCCTTGCAGTCCAAGGGACGCGCAGGAGTCTTCTCCAGCACCACAGTTCAAAGGCCTCAATTCTTTGGCGCTCAGCCTTTCTTATGGTCCAACTTTCACTGCCATATATTGCAACTGGGAAGACCATAGCCTTGACTATACGCACTTTTGTTGACAGGGTGATGTCTCTGCTTTTTAGTGTGCTGTCTAGATTTGCCATGGCTTTCCTCCCCAGGAGCAAGCGTCTTTTAATTTCTTGGCTACAGTCCCCATCTGCAGTGATCTTGGAGCCCAGGAAAATAAAATCTGTCACTACCTCCATTTCTTCCCCATCTATTTGCCAGGAATTGAGAGGGCCAGATGCCATGATCTTGGTTTTCTTAATGTTAAGTTTCAACCCAAGTTTTGCACTCTCCTTCTTCACCCGCAACAAGAGGCTCTTTAGTTCTTCTTCACTTTCTGCCATTAGAGTGGTATCATCTGCGTATCTTAGGTTGTTGATATTTCTTCCGGCAATCTTAATTCCAACTTTTGATTCATCTAGCCCTGCCTTTCTCATGATGTGCTCTGCATATAAGTTAAATAGGCAGGGCGACAGTATACAGCCTTGCCGGACTCCTTTCCCAATTTTGAACCAATCAGTGGTTCCATGTCCAGTTCTCACTGTTGCTTCTTGACCCGCATATAGGTTTCTCAAGAGACAAATAAGATGATCTGGTACTCCCATCTCTTTAAGAACTTGCCACAGTTTGTTATGATCCACACAATCAAAGGCTTTAGCATAGTCAATGAAGCAGAAGTAGATGTTTTTCTGGAACTCCCTAGCTTTCTCCATGATCCAGCGTATGTTGGCAATTTGATCTCTAGTTCCTCTGCCTCTTCAAAATCCTGCCTGTACTTCTGGTAGTTCTCGATCCACATACTGCTGAAGTCTAGCTTGTAGGATTTTAAGCATGACTTTACTAGCATGAGAAATGAGTGCAATGGTGCGATAGTTTGAACATTCTTTGGCACTGCCTTTCTTTGGAATTGGGATGTAAACTGATCTTTTCCAATCCTGTGGCCACTGTTGAGTTTTCCAAATTTGCTGGCAAATTGAGTGTAGCACTTTTACTGCACTGTCTTTTAAGATTTTGAATAGCTCAGCTGGAATATTGTCACCTCCACTAGCTTTGTTGTTGCTCAGCTTTTCTAAGGCCCACTTCACTTCACATTCTAGGATGTCTGGCTCGAGGTCAGTGACCACCTCATTGTGATTATCTGGGACGTTAAGCTCATTCTTGTATAGTTCTTCTGTGTAATTTTGCCACCTCTTCTTAATCTCTTCTGCCTCTGTTAGGTCCCTGCCATTTTGGTCCTTTATCATGCCCATTTTTGCATGGAATGTTCCCTTCATCTCTCCAATTTTCTTGAAAAGATCTCTGGTCCTCCCTATTCTATTGTTTTCTTCTATTTCTTTGCACTGTTCATTTAAGAAGGCATTCTTATCTCTTCTAGCTATTCTTTGGAATTCTGCATTCAGTTGGGCATATCTATGTTTTTCTCCCTTGCCTTTCGCTTCCCTCCTTTCCTCAGCTATTTGCAAAGCTTCCTCAGACAGCCATTTTGCTTTCTTGCATTTCTTTTTCTTTGGGATGGTTTTGGTTGCTACCTGTTGTACAATGTCGCGAACCTCTGTCCATAGTTCTTCAGGCACTCTGTCTATCAGATCTAATTCCTTAAATCTATTTGTCACCTCTACTGTATATTCAACAGGGATATGATTTAATTCATACCTGACTGGCCTAGTGCTTTTCCCTACTTTCTTCAGTTTAAGCCTAAACTTTCCAAGGAGAAGCTCATGGTCTGAGCCACAGTCAGCTCCTGGTCTTGTTTTTACTGACTGTATAGAGCTTCTCCATCTTTGGCTGCAGAGCATATAGTCAATCTGATTTCTGTGTTGACCGTCTGGTGATGTCCATGTGTAGAGCCGTCTCTTGGGTTGTTGGAAAAGAGTGTTTGCTATGACCATCGTATTCTCTTGACAAAATTCTATCAGCCTGTGCCCTGCTTCATTTTGTACTCCAAGGCCAAACTTGCCTGTTATTCCAGTTATCTTTTGGCTTCCTACTTTAGCATTCCAATCCCCCATGATGATAAGGACATCATTTTTTGGTGTTAGTTCTATAAGGTGCTGTAGGGCTTCATAGAACCGGTCAATTTCATCCTCTTCAGCACCGGTGGTTGGGGCATAGACTTGGACTACTGTGATATTGAATGGTTTGCCTTGGATTCGAACTGAGATCATTCTGTCATTTTGAGGATTGTATCCCAGTATTGCTTTTCCTACTCTTTTATTGACTATGAAGGCTACTCCATTTCTTCTGAGGGATTCTTGCCCGCAGTAGTATACCTGATGGTCATCTGAATTAAATTCACCCATTCCTGTCCATTTTAGTTCGCTGATACCTAAGATGTCAATGTTTAGTCTTGTCATCTCTTGTTTGACCACGTCCAGCTTTCCTTGATTCATGGATCTTACATTCCAGGTTCCTATGGAGAAAAAATCTTTACAGCATTGGACTTTCCTTTCACCACCAGACATATCCACAGCTGAGCGTCCTTTCGGCTTTGGCCCAGTCGCTTCATTCTTTCTGGCGCTACTAGTACTGGCCCTCTGCTCTTCCCCAGTAGCATATTGGACGCCTTCCGACCTGAGGGGCTCATCTTCCAGCGTCATATCGTTTTGCCTTTTGGTACTGTCCATAGGGTTTTCATGGCAAAGATACTGGAGTGGTTTGCCATTTCCTTCTCCAGTGGATCACGTTTTGTCAGAACTCTCTGCTATGACCTGTCCGTCTTGGGTGGCCCTGCACGGCATAGCTCATAGCTTCATTGAATTACGCAAGCCCCTTCGCCACGACAAGGCAGTAATCCATGAAGGGGTCCTAAATGATAGATAGATAGATAGATAGATAGATAGATAGATAGATAGATAGATAGATAGATAGATAGATGATAGATAGATAGATAGATAAATAGATAGACAAATGATTCATGAATAATGATAGTGAGACAGGGATAGATAGATAGATAGATAGATAGATAGATAGATAGATAGATAGATAGACAAACAGACATATAGACAAATTATTCACAAATAATGATTGATAGGTAGATAGATAGATAGATAGATAGATAGATAGATAGATAGAGCATAAATAACTAAAGAGAGACATGCAAAGATAGATAGATAGATAGATAGATAGATAGATAGATAGATAGATAGTGCATAAATAACTAAAGAGAGACATGCAAAGATAGATAGATAGATAGATAGATAGATAGATAGATAGATAGACAGACAGACATACAAATGATTCATGAATAATGAGAGAGACAGAGAAATAGATAGATAATGCATAAATAAATATAGAGAGACATGCAGAGATAGATAGATAGATAGACAGATTGATACATAGACAGACTGACATTAATAATGACAGAGAGGCAGTGATAGATAGATAGATAGATAGATAGATAGATAGATAGATAGATAGATAGATAGTTAGATAGATAGACAGACAGACAGACAGACAAATAATTCCTAAATGATAGATAGATAGATAGATAGATAGATAGATAGATAGATAGATGATAGATAGATAGATAGATAGATAGATAGATAGATAGATAGATAGATAGACAGATAGATAAATAGATAGACAAATGATTCATGAATAATGATAGAGAGACAGGGATAGATAGATAGATAGATGTATAGATAGATAGATAGATAGATAGATAGACAGACAGACATATAGACAAATTATTCACAAATAATGATTGATAGGTAGATAGATAGATAGATAGATAGATAGATAGATAGATAGTGCATAAATAACTAAAGAGAGACATGCAAAGATAGATAGATAGATAGATAGATAGATAGATAGATAGATAGATAGATAGACAGACATACAAATGATTCATGAATAATGAGAGAGACAGAGAAATAGATAGATAATGCATAAATAAATATAGAGAGACATGCAGAGATAGATAGATAGATAGACAGATTGATACATAGACAGACTGACATTAATAATGACAGAGAGGCAGTGATAGATAGATAGATAGATAGATAGATAGATAGATAGATAGATAGATAGATAGTTAGATAGATAGACAGACAGACAGACAGACAAATAATTCCTAAATGATAGATAGATAGATAGATAGATAGATAGATAGATAGATAGATCTATCTATCTATCTATCTAATGATAGATAGATAGATAGATAGATAGATAGATAGATAGATAGATGATAGATAGATAGATAGATAGATAGACAAACAGACATATAGACAAATTATTCACAAATAATGATTGATAGGTAGATAGATAGATAGATAGATAGATAGATAGATAGATAGATAGATAGATAGATAGATAGATAGATAGACAGACAGACAGACAGATAGATAGACAGATTATTCACAAATAATGATAGATAGATAGATAGATAGATAGATAGATAGATAGATAGATAGATAGATAGATAGATAGATAGATAGATAGATAAATAGATAGACAAATGATTCATGAATAATGATAGAGAGACAGGGATAGATAGATAGATAGATAGATAGATAGATAGATAGATAGATAGATAGATAGATAGACAAACAGACATATAGACAAATTATTCACAAATAATGATTGATAGGTAGATAGATAGATAGATAGATAGATAGATAGATAGTGCATAAATAACTAAAGAGAGACATGCAAAGATAGATAGATAGATAGATAGATAGATAGATAGATAGATAGATAGATAGACAGACATACATATGATTCATGAATAATGAGAGAGACAGAGAAATAGATAGATAATGCATAAATAAATATAGAGAGACATGCAGAGATAGATAGATAGATAGACAGATTGATAGATAGACAGACAGACATTAATAATGACAGAGAGGCAGTGATAGATAGATAGATAGATAGATAGATAGATAGATAGATAGATAGATAGATAGACAGACAGACAAATAATTCCTAAATGATAGATAGATAGATAGATAGATAGATAGATAGATAGATAGATAGATGATAGATAGATAGATAGATAAATAGATAGACAAATGATTCATGAATAATGATAGAGAGACAGGGATAGATAGATAGATAGATAGATAGATAGATAGATAGATAGACAAACAGACATATAGACAAATTATTCACAAATAATGATTGATAGGTAGATAGATAGATAGATAGATAGATAGATAGATAGATAGATAGATAGATAGATAGATAGATAAATAACTAAAGAGAGACATGCAAAGATAGATAGATAGATAGATAGATAGATAGATAGATAGATAGACAGACATACAAATGATTCATGAATAATGAGAGAGACAGAGAAATAGATAGATAATGCATAAATAAATATAGAGAGACATGCAGAGATAGATAGATAGATAGACAGATTGATAGATAGACAGACAGACATTAATAATGACAGAGAGGCAGTGATAGATAGACAGATAGATAGATAGATAGATAGATTGATAGATAGATAGATAGATAGATAGACAGACAGACAGACAGACAAATAATTCCTAAATGATAGATAGATAGATAGACAGACAGACATATAGACAAATTATTCACAAATAATGATTGATAGGTAGATAGATAGATAGATAGATAGATAGATAGATAGATAGATAGATAGATAGATGATAGATAGATAGATAGATAAATAGATAGACAAATGATTCATGAATAATGATAGAGAGACAGGGATAGATAGATAGATAGATAGATAGATAGATAGATAGATAGATAGATAGATAGACAAACAGACATATAGACAAATTATTCACAAATAATGATTGATAGGTAGATAGATAGATAGATAGATAGATAGATAGATAGATAGTGCATAAATAACTAAAGAGAGACATGCAAAGATAGATAGATAGATAGATAGATAGATAGATAGATAGATAGATAGATAGATAGATAGATAGACAGACATACATATGATTCATGAATAATGAGAGAGACAGAGAAATAGATAGATAATGCATAAATAAATATAGAGAGACATGCAGAGATAGATAGATAGATAGACAGATTGATAGATAGACAGACAGACATTAATAATGACAGAGAGGCAGTGATAGATAGATAGATAGATAGATAGATAGATAGATAGATAGATAGATAGATAGATAGACAGACAGACAAATAATTCCTAAATGATAGATAGATAGATAGATAGATAGATAGATA
>NC_138210.1:10785928-10788428 GCF_964194415.1 Vipera berus | reverse complement strand
TGGGGTGGTTTGGGGTCGAAAAGAAAAGTTGGGTATCATCAGCGTACTGATGATACCCAACTCCAAAGCCACGAATGATCTCACCCAGCGGCTTCATGTAGATGTTGAACAGGAGAGGCGAGAGGACCGACCCCTGAGGAACTCCACAAATGAGAGACCTCGCGGTCGACCTCTGCCCCCCTGCCAACACCGACTGCGAACGTCCCAAGAGATAGGAGGAGAACCACTGTAAAACTGTGCCTCCCACTCCCAATCCCCTGAGACGCCGCAGCAAGATACCATGGTCGATGGTATCGAAAGCCGCCGAGAGGTCTAATAGGACTAGGACAGAGGAATGCCCCCTGTCCCGAGCCCTCCAGAGATCATTCACCAGCGCGACCAATGCCGTCTCCGTGCTGTACCCGGGCCTGAAACCCGATTGGTACGGGTCTAGATAATCCGCTTCATCCAGGACCAAAGGGAGCTGATGCGCCACCACACTCTCAACAACCTTCGCAAGAAAGCGGAGGTTGGAGACAGGACGAAAGTTGTTCAATACAGCCGGGTCCAGGACAGGCTTCTTGAGGAGAGGCCTCACCACCGCCTCCTTCAAGACGGCGGGGAAGATACCCTCACTCAAAGAGGCCGATATAACTGCCTGGAACCAGCTGCGTGTCCTCTCCCGGGCTGCATAAACCAGCCAGGAAGGGCACGGGTCCAGTAAACATGTGGTGGCGCTCAGCCTCCCCATGATCCTGTCCACTTCCTCCGGAGTTACAGAATCAAACTCCTCCCAGATGGTATCGACAAGACCACCCGTGTCCTGATCGTCAGACTCTGCCCAGTCAGAGTCCAAACCGGTCCGAATCCGAGCGATTTTGTCCGACAGATGTTGGTTAAACTCCTCGGCACGTCCCTGCAAGGGATCCTCCCTCACCTCCTGATTTAGGAGGGAGCGAGTCACCCTAAACAGGGCGGCCGGGCGATTATCTGCGGACGCAATAAGGGTGGCGAAGTGGTTAGACCTCGCCTCCCTAATTGCAGCGAGATAAGACCTAATATAGGCTCTTAGTCGCAATCGGTCGGGTTCAGATCGGGTGGACCTCCAACCGCT
This sequence comes from Vipera berus, assembly GCF_964194415.1. Lineage (NCBI taxonomy): Eukaryota > Metazoa > Chordata > Lepidosauria > Squamata > Viperidae > Vipera > Vipera berus. The sequence continues at coordinate 10,787,335 of NC_138210.1, read as the reverse complement.
CTCTAGGCCCCGTCTCCGACGCTTCATCTCCCGGAGCTCCGCAGAAAACCATGGAGCCCGACGGGATCTGCACCGGGTCAGGGGCCGCAAGGGTACAACTCGGTCAAGGGCCTCAGTGGCCGTCCTTTCCCAGGCCTCCACTAGGGTCTCGGCCGAGCTGTGAGTGAGGGAGGCAGGTGGGGACCCCAGCGCCGCCTGGAACCTTTGGGGATCCATTAAGCGTCTGGGGCGGTACCATTTGAGTGGTTCCAAACACCCACGGCGGGGGGTGGCAAAACGGAAGACCAGCCGCAGGAGATGATGATCGGTCCATGACAGGGGCATAATAATTGGAGAGCCCCCACCAAGATCATCTAACCACCGTCCAGACAAGAAAACAAGGTCAAGGGTGTGGCCTCCTTCATGAGTCGGTCCCGTAATTACTTGCGTCAGGTCCATGGCCGCCATGGAAGCCATGAACTCCCGAGCTAACTCAGATGATCCTCCCAGCGATGGTAGGTTGAAGTCCCCCAAAACTATAAGTTTCGGGAACTCAACCACCAGCCCCGAGAGGACATCAAGCAGCTCAGGCAGGGCTGCTGCTGCGTGACTAGGCGAAAGGTACACCAGCAGCAAGCCCAACTGCGCACCAGGGCCGCATCTCAAAAAGAGAGACTCACACCCGACTGTCTGGGGAACGGTGGCCTCCCGCGGACACAAGGTCTCCCTCACAACAACAGCCACTCCCCCACCCCTACCCTGAGCCCGAGGCCGGTGCAGCACCCGGAAACCTGGTGGGCAAAGATCAACCAGAGGAACACCGCCCTCTGGGCCCAACCAGGTCTCCGAGATGCAAGCCAGGTCAGCCTGCTCACCCTCGACCAAGTCTCGAACGAGAGGAGCCTTATTAACGACCGACCTGGCATTCAAATACACCAGCCGGAGCTCAGGAGGCTGCACATCCTCACTCCCGGGACCTCGGGGCGGAACCAGAGGGTCGGAGTGCCTCACCGCTTGTAAGCAGCGGAGAGGCCTTCCCTGAGACCGATACGGCCCTCTGTTCCTACACCTGCTGCCATTCCCTATCGTCGTGGGAATAGGCAATCCCACGACTGGCCCTGGAGCCCCAGAAGCAGCCAACCCCCGCTCCTCCCCATCGCGATCAGCCTCAGCACTAGCCTGAACAACGGTAGATGGACTGCCCCCCTCGTCCAAACAACCAAGAAAAGAACCCTCCCTCCTCCCTAACCCCCAAAAAAATTTTGACAAAAAACAAATCAAAGACCTCCTGTTGGGTCTACGTCGGAGGTCCGTAACCGTGCCCGGCCATCTCTCAGGATCCCAATAAATGGGACCTTCCTCGAGATTATACTCGGCCGGAAAGGCGGGCCGCCTCCAGGAGGGGGGAGCACCCCTGAGGGCGAGCAA
>NC_138210.1:10755928-10758428 GCF_964194415.1 Vipera berus | reverse complement strand
AGACAGAGAGATAGACAAATGATTCATAAATAATGATAAAGACACAGGGAGAAATAGATAGATAGAATGATAGATAGATAGATAGATAGATAGATAGATAGATAGATAGATAGATAGATAGATAATGCAAAAATAACTATGGAGAGACATGCAGAGATAGATAGATAGATAGATAGATAGATAGATAGATAGATAGATAGATAGATAGATAGGTAGATAATGCAAAAATAACTATGTAGAGACATGAAGAGATAGATAGATAGATAGATAGATAGATAGATAGATAGATAGATAGATAGATGATAGATAGATAGATAGATAGATAGATAGATAGACAGATAGACAGACAAATGATTCATAAATAATGATAGATAGATAGATAGATAGATAGATAGATAGATAGATAGATAGATAGATAGATAGATAGATAGATAGATAGATAGATAGATAGACAAATGATTCATAAATAATGATAGTTTAGAGATAGATAGATAGATAGATAGATAGATAGATAGATAGATAGATATTATAGAAAGATAATGCATAAATAACAGACATGCAGAGATAACAGACATGCAGAGATAGATAGATAGATAGATAGATAGATAGATAGATAGATAGATAGATAGATAGATAGATAGATAGATAGAGATTAATAATGATAGAGAGGCAGAGATACATAGAGAGAGAGAAAGAGAGAGAGAGAGACAGACAGACAGACAGAGAGATAGACAAATGATTCATAAATTATGATAAAGACACAGGGAGAAATAGATAGATAGATAGATAGATAGATAGATAGATAGATAGATAGATAGATAGATAGATAGATAGATAATGCAAAAATAACTATGGAGAGACATGCAGAGATAGATAGATAGATAGATAGATAGATAGATAGATAGATAGATCGATAGGTCGATAATGCAAAAATAACTATGTAGAGACATGCAGAGATAGATAGATAGATAGATAGATAGATAGATAGATAGATAGATAGATAGATGATAGATAGATAGATAGATAGACAGATAGACAGACAAATGATTCATAAATAATGATAGATAGATAGATAGATAGATAGATAGATAGATAGATAGATAGATAGATAGATAGACAGACAAATGATTCATAAATAATGATAGTTTAGAGATAGATAGATAGATAGATAGATAGATAGATAGATAGATAGATAGATAGATAGATGATAGATAGATAGATAGATAGATAGATAGATAGATATTATAGATAGATAATGCATAAATAACAGACATGCAGAGATAACAGACATGCAGAGATAGATAGATAGATAGATAGATAGATAGATAGATAGATAGATAGATAGATAGATAGATAGAGATTAATAATGATAGAGAGGCAGAGATACATAGAGAGAGAGAGAAAGAGAGAGAGAGAGACAGACAGACAGACAGAGAGATAGACAAATGATTCATAAATAATGATATAGACACAGGGAGAAATAGATAGATAGATAGATAGATAGATAGATAGATAGATAGATAGATAGATAGATAGATAGATAGACAGACAGACAGACAGATAGATAGATAGACAGATTATTCACAAATAATGATAGATAGATAGATAGATAGATAGATAGATAGATAGATAGATAGATAGATAGATAGATAGATAGATAGATAGATAGATAGATAGATAGATAGACAGATTATTCACAAATAATGATAGATAGATAGATAGATAGATAGATAGATAGATAGATAGATAGATAGATAGATAGATAGATAGATAGATAGATAGACAGACATATAGACAAATTATTCACAAATAATGATTGATAGGTAGATAGATAGATAGATAGATAGATAGATAGATAGATAGATAGATAGATAGATAGATAGATAGATAGATAGATAGACAAATGATTCATGAATAATGATAGAGAGACAGGGATAGATAGATAGATAGATAGATAGATAGATAGATAGATAGATAGACAAACAGACATATAGACAAATTATTCACAAATAATGATTGATAGGTAGATAGATAGATAGATAGATAGATAGATAGATAGATAGATAGATAGATAGTGCATAAATAACTAAAGAGAGACATGCAAAGATAGATAGATAGATAGATAGATAGATAGATAGATAGATAGATAGATAGACAGACATACAAATGATTCATGAATAATGAGAGAGACAGAGAAATAGATAGATAATGCATAAATAAATATAGAGAGACATGCAGAGATAGATAGATAGACAGATTGATAGATAGACAGACAGACATTAATAATGACAGAGAGGCAGAGATAGATAGATAGATAGATAGATAGATAGATAGATAGATAGATAGATAGACAGACAGACAGACAAATAATTCCTAAATGATAGATAGATAGATAGATAGATAGATAGATAGATAGATAGATAGATAGATAGATAGATAGATAGATAGACAGGTATTAATAATGATAGAGAGGCAGTGATAGATAGATAGATAGATAGAT